>NC_060106.1:0-5000 GCF_021155765.1 Diprion similis | reverse complement strand
TTAGGTTAGGTTAGGTTAGGTTAGGTTAGGTTAGGTTAGGTTAGGTTAGGTTAGGTTAGGTTAGGTTAGGTTAGGTTAGGTTAGGTTAGGTTAGGTTAGGTTAGGTTAGGTTAGGTTAGGTTAGGTTAGGTTAGGTTAGGTTAGGTTAGGTTAGGTTAGGTTAGGTTAGGTTAGGTTAGGTTAGGTTAGGTTAGGTTAGGTTAGGTTAGGTTAGGTTAGGTTAGGTTAGGTTAGGTTAGGTTAGGTTAGGTTAGGTTAGGTTAGGTTAGGTTAGGTTAGGTTAGGTTAGGTTAGGTTAGGTTAGGTTAGGTTAGGTTAGGTTAGGTTAGGTTAGGTTAGGTTAGGTTAGGTTAGGTTAGGTTAGGTTAGGTTAGGTTAGGTTAGGTTAGGTTAGGTTAGGTTAGGTTAGGTTAGGTTAGGTTAGGTTAGGTTAGGTTAGGTTAGGTTAGGTTAGGTTAGGTTAGGTTAGGTTAGGTTAGGTTAGGTTAGGTTAGGTTAGGTTAGGTTAGGTTAGGTTAGGTTAGGTTAGGTTAGGTTAGGTTAGGTTAGGTTAGGTTAGGTTAGGTTAGGTTAGGTTAGGTTAGGTTAGGTTAGGTTAGGTTAGGTTAGGTTAGGTTAGGTTAGGTTAGGTTAGGTTAGGTTAGGTTAGGTTAGGTTAGGTTAGGTTAGGTTAGGTTAGGTTAGGTTAGGTTAGGTTAGGTTAGGTTAGGTTAGGTTAGGTTAGGTTAGGTTAGGTTAGGTTAGGTTAGGTTAGGTTAGGTTAGGTTAGGTTAGGTTAGGTTAGGTTAGGTTAGGTTAGGTTAGGTTAGGTTAGGTTAGGTTAGGTTAGGTTAGGTTAGGTTAGGTTAGGTTAGGTTAGGTTAGGTTAGGTTAGGTTAGGTTAGGTTAGGTTAGGTTAGGTTAGGTTAGGTTAGGTTAGGTTAGGTTAGGTTAGGTTAGGTTAGGTTAGGTTAGGTTAGGTTAGGTTAGGTTAGGTTAGGTTAGGTTAGGTTAGGTTAGGTTAGGTTAGGTTAGGTTAGGTTAGGTTAGGTTAGGTTAGGTTAGGTTAGGTTAGGTTAGGTTAGGTTAGGTTAGGTTAGGTTAGGTTAGGTTAGGTTAGGTTAGGTTAGGTTAGGTTAGGTTAGGTTAGGTTAGGTTAGGTTAGGTTAGGTTAGGTTAGGTTAGGTTAGGTTAGGTTAGGTTAGGTTAGGTTAGGTTAGGTTAGGTTAGGTTAGGTTAGGTTAGGTTAGGTTAGGTTAGGTTAGGTTAGGTTAGGTTAGGTTAGGTTAGGTTAGGTTAGGTTAGGTTAGGTTAGGTTAGGTTAGGTTAGGTTAGGTTAGGTTAGGTTAGGTTAGGTTAGGTTAGGTTAGGTTAGGTTAGGTTAGGTTAGGTTAGGTTAGGTTAGGTTAGGTTAGGTTAGGTTAGGTTAGGTTAGGTTAGGTTAGGTTAGGTTAGGTTAGGTTAGGTTAGGTTAGGTTAGGTTAGGTTAGGTTAGGTTAGGTTAGGTTAGGTTAGGTTAGGTTAGGTTAGGTTAGGTTAGGTTAGGTTAGGTTAGGTTAGGTTAGGTTAGGTTAGGTTAGGTTAGGTTAGGTTAGGTTAGGTTAGGTTAGGTTAGGTTAGGTTAGGTTAGGTTAGGTTAGGTTAGGTTAGGTTAGGTTAGGTTAGGTTAGGTTAGGTTAGGTTAGGTTAGGTTAGGTTAGGTTAGGTTAGGTTAGGTTAGGTTAGGTTAGGTTAGGTTAGGTTAGGTTAGGTTAGGTTAGGTTAGGTTAGGTTAGGTTAGGTTAGGTTAGGTTAGGTTAGGTTAGGTTAGGTTAGGTTAGGTTAGGTTAGGTTAGGTTAGGTTAGGTTAGGTTAGGTTAGGTTAGGTTAGGTTAGGTTAGGTTAGGTTAGGTTAGGTTAGGTTAGGTTAGGTTAGGTTAGGTTAGGTTAGGTTAGGTTAGGTTAGGTTAGGTTAGGTTAGGTTAGGTTAGGTTAGGTTAGGTTAGGTTAGGTTAGGTTAGGTTAGGTTAGGTTAGGTTAGGTTAGGTTAGGTTAGGTTAGGTTAGGTTAGGTTAGGTTAGGTTAGGTTAGGTTAGGTTAGGTTAGGTTAGGTTAGGTTAGGTTAGGTTAGGTTAGGTTAGGTTAGGTTAGGTTAGGTTAGGTTAGGTTAGGTTAGGTTAGGTTAGGTTAGGTTAGGTTAGGTTAGGTTAGGTTAGGTTAGGTTAGGTTAGGTTAGGTTAGGTTAGGTTAGGTTAGGTTAGGTTAGGTTAGGTTAGGTTAGGTTAGGTTAGGTTAGGTTAGGTTAGGTTAGGTTAGGTTAGGTTAGGTTAGGTTAGGTTAGGTTAGGTTAGGTTAGGTTAGGTTAGGTTAGGTTAGGTTAGGTTAGGTTAGGTTAGGTTAGGTTAGGTTAGGTTAGGTTAGGTTAGGTTAGGTTAGGTTAGGTTAGGTTAGGTTAGGTTAGGTTAGGTTAGGTTAGGTTAGGTTAGGTTAGGTTAGGTTAGGTTAGGTTAGGTTAGGTTAGGTTAGGTTAGGTTAGGTTAGGTTAGGTTAGGTTAGGTTAGGTTAGGTTAGGTTAGGTTAGGTTAGGTTAGGTTAGGTTAGGTTAGGTTAGGTTAGGTTAGGTTAGGTTAGGTTAGGTTAGGTTAGGTTAGGTTAGGTTAGGTTAGGTTAGGTTAGGTTAGGTTAGGTTAGGTTAGGTTAGGTTAGGTTAGGTTAGGTTAGGTTAGGTTAGGTTAGGTTAGGTTAGGTTAGGTTAGGTTAGGTTAGGTTAGGTTAGGTTAGGTTAGGTTAGGTTAGGTTAGGTTAGGTTAGGTTAGGTTAGGTTAGGTTAGGTTAGGTTAGGTTAGGTTAGGTTAGGTTAGGTTAGGTTAGGTTAGGTTAGGTTAGGTTAGGTTAGGTTAGGTTAGGTTAGGTTAGGTTAGGTTAGGTTAGGTTAGGTTAGGTTAGGTTAGGTTAGGTTAGGTTAGGTTAGGTTAGGTTAGGTTAGGTTAGGTTAGGTTAGGTTAGGTTAGGTTAGGTTAGGTTAGGTTAGGTTAGGTTAGGTTAGGTTAGGTTAGGTTAGGTTAGGTTAGGTTAGGTTAGGTTAGGTTAGGTTAGGTTAGGTTAGGTTAGGTTAGGTTAGGTTAGGTTAGGTTAGGTTAGGTTAGGTTAGGTTAGGTTAGGTTAGGTTAGGTTAGGTTAGGTTAGGTTAGGTTAGGTTAGGTTAGGTTAGGTTAGGTTAGGTTAGGTTAGGTTAGGTTAGGTTAGGTTAGGTTAGGTTAGGTTAGGTTAGGTTAGGTTAGGTTAGGTTAGGTTAGGTTAGGTTAGGTTAGGTTAGGTTAGGTTAGGTTAGGTTAGGTTAGGTTAGGTTAGGTTAGGTTAGGTTAGGTTAGGTTAGGTTAGGTTAGGTTAGGTTAGGTTAGGTTAGGTTAGGTTAGGTTAGGTTAGGTTAGGTTAGGTTAGGTTAGGTTAGGTTAGGTTAGGTTAGGTTAGGTTAGGTTAGGTTAGGTTAGGTTAGGTTAGGTTAGGTTAGGTTAGGTTAGGTTAGGTTAGGTTAGGTTAGGTTAGGTTAGGTTAGGTTAGGTTAGGTTAGGTTAGGTTAGGTTAGGTTAGGTTAGGTTAGGTTAGGTTAGGTTAGGTTAGGTTAGGTTAGGTTAGGTTAGGTTAGGTTAGGTTAGGTTAGGTTAGGTTAGGTTAGGTTAGGTTAGGTTAGGTTAGGTTAGGTTAGGTTAGGTTAGGTTAGGTTAGGTTAGGTTAGGTTAGGTTAGGTTAGGTTAGGTTAGGTTAGGTTAGGTTAGGTTAGGTTAGGTTAGGTTAGGTTAGGTTGGTTAGGTTAGGTTAGGTTAGGTTAGGTTAGGTTAGGTTAGGTTAGGTTAGGTTAGGTTAGGTTAGGTTAGGTTAGGTTAGGTTAGGTTAGGTTAGGTTAGGTTAGGTTAGGTTAGGTTAGGTTAGGTTAGGTTAGGTTAGGTTAGGTTAGGTTAGGTTAGGTTAGGTTAGGTTAGGTTAGGTTAGGTTAGGTTAGGTTAGGTTAGGTTAGGTTAGGTTAGGTTAGGTTAGGTTAGGTTAGGTTAGGTTAGGTTAGGTTAGGTTAGGTTAGGTTAGGTTAGGTTAGGTTAGGTTAGGTTAGGTTAGGTTAGGTTAGGTTAGGTTAGGTTAGGTTAGGTTAGGTTAGGTTAGGTTAGGTTAGGTTAGGTTAGGTTAGGTTAGGTTAGGTTAGGTTAGGTTAGGTTAGGTTAGGTTAGGTTAGGTTAGGTTAGGTTAGGTTAGGTTAGGTTAGGTTAGGTTAGGTTAGGTTAGGTTAGGTTAGGTTAGGTTAGGTTAGGTTAGGTTAGGTTAGGTTAGGTTAGGTTAGGTTAGGTTAGGTTAGGTTAGGTTAGGTTAGGTTAGGTTAGGTTAGGTTAGGTTAGGTTAGGTTAGGTTAGGTTAGGTTAGGTTAGGTTAGGTTAGGTTAGGTTAGGTTAGGTTAGGTTAGGTTAGGTTAGGTTAGGTTAGGTTAGGTTAGGTTAGGTTAGGTTAGGTTAGGTTAGGTTAGGTTAGGTTAGGTTAGGTTAGGTTAGGTTAGGTTAGGTTAGGTTAGGTTAGGTTAGGTTAGGTTAGGTTAGGTTAGGTTAGGTTAGGTTAGGTTAGGTTAGGTTAGGTTAGGTTAGGTTAGGTTAGGTTAGGTTAGGTTAGGTTAGGTTAGGTTAGGTTAGGTTAGGTTAGGTTAGGTTAGGTTAGGTTAGGTTAGGTTAGGTTAGGTTAGGTTAGGTTAGGTTAGGTTAGGTTAGGTTAGGTTAGGTTAGGTTAGGTTAGGTTAGGTTAGGTTAGGTTAGGTTAGGTTAGGTTAGGTTAGGTTAGGTTAGGTTAGGTTAGGTTAGGTTAGGTTAGGTTAGGTTAGGTTAGGTTAGGTTAGGTTAGGTTAGGTTAGGTTAGGTTAGGTTAGGTTAGGTTAGGTTAGGTTAGGTTAGGTTAGGTTAGGTTAGGTTAGGTTAGGTTAGGTTAGGTTAGGTTAGGTTAGGTTAGGTTAGGTTAGGTTAGGTTAGGTTAGGTTAGGTTAGGTTAGGTTAGGTTAGGTTAGGTTAGGT